>NW_026126480.1:62525000-62546451 GCF_943737965.1 Phodopus roborovskii | reverse complement strand
ACGAGACACGCCTGGTCCCTTTCCCGGTAAGAAGACCAGTGGAAATACATAGAAATGAGTTAATACTTAGCACAGAGCTAGCCGATAAGAAACAAGTACCTGGCCAACAGAATTATATCAAATACAGAGCCTCTGTGTGTAGCTAATTGGGGGTTCGAGCTGCGGGACAAGACTCTATGCGGCAGAAAAACCGTACTCACTGGCAATCTTCTTAGCAGATTACCTGTCTATCACAGCCAGAGTCCTAATCCATGTACTAGACACTCACTCATTCATCTACCAGCAGTATTTATTAAGCCCCTAGATCTGAAAACTAGGTAAAGTAATCCATTCCTCAAGAGTATGTTTCAAGAGCCCTAAAGTGGATGCCTAAAAATGTAGACAAAACCCTACACAGGGGTGAGTTGTCCAATAAATAAATAAATATGTAGATAAAGTTAGTCCAGCACTGAAAATAAATTCACATGCTGCAAATGAAGACACAACACAGTAGCATCTTTACTCATTTCAGCTGTCAAACCATCCATAGAGAAGAGACCCTCCCAAGTAAAGTAAGATACTCAAGGCTGTTGCTTATCTGGAATACCCCCACTTTGCTTTTCTCTTACCTAATAAGACTTGGCAAGGACGGCAGTGGATGTTCTAATACATCAAAGACAACCCTGGCTATGGGCTTAAAGCCCATCATTCTTAGTGATGAAAAAAAAAAAAAAAAAAAACCAACTGTATTCAACTTAAATCATACAGATAGACAATGTAAGAATTCCTGAATAAACGGCTCTGCTTGGGGTTGTAAATTTTAAATTTTTATTAACAAAATATGTTTCTGCCTTTTTAAAACAGTGTAGAGTATGTTGATTTTTAAAAAAGCAAACTTGAAGGAGGCCTGGGATGGGTAGAGCCTGGGTTCCACTCCAACATTACAAAAAATAAAAAGGCCACTTGAAAATGGAATGTTTCACTTGATAGACACATTTCGTATTTTAAAATGCATTTTAAGTATAATTTTACTAAAACAGGTAGCAAGTGCCTCAGGCTCCACCAACATAACACAAACTCCCTTACTACTTGTGTAACGGAGGCCCACCTTCCGGGGCACCCCACCCTCTCCTCCACACCGCCAGCAATGGATTGTAGCCCTGCTTGTCCTGAGGCAAGGTCTTCCAGATCCAAGAACATCATTGCAAATCTAACTTTCCCTTTCGGAGACAATTCTAGATGTAAGATTCAAGAAAGGACTCATACAGATTCTGCGATACACTGTGTTGGGAGGGACTTACAGGAAATATCCCTGCTCCCAGAAGAGAAACAACAGGAGGGCCATCTGTCTCTGCTTTTGAGTCATCTGCCTGTGGAGCTAGAAGCCTTGGGGCAAGCTTGCTAAGGTGCTATGAGGGACCTGCAAGGAAGGGGTGGGAACCAACATAAAAGATTACAGCCCTCCCTACCTCTAGACAGCTCTTCAGGTGAAATTAATTTTCTCTGCTAAAGCCAAGTAAAACTGAATGTTTTTCCAGCAGCCTGCTAAAGCAGTGGTTGACATATGACAACTAAGTTTGTTTGTTCAATACTATATAACAGCTGAATTTTATTTTGAAAAATGGCAACACATTTATGCAAATGAACAGACAACCTTTACCCTCTTATTTATTCTTTTGGTTTTAGATAATATATATACATTCCTTTCTGAAAATCATCTTTCAATTTCATAAATAAACTCTGTAAGGACAAATCTTGAAGTAATAATTATTCAATTAGAAGGACTCTCTCTCTGACATTCACAAAGGCTGCTAAAAATCCCATACCAACTGAGGCTCACAGTATTCTGAAAAGACAAAGCAGCTTGAGCTGTGTTTCTGCTGTTCCTCCAAAAGACTGCAGAGCTGAGGATGACCATCAGCCTTCTAACCAGGCATGGTAGCAGGTGCTTAAATCAAGCACTTGGAAGGATGACAGGGGCCAAGGCTAGGCTGTGGTACACAGTTAAGACCAAGTTTCAAAAACAAAAATAAATAAGTGATAGGAAAGTCTGTTTGTTAGTTTTTTTTTGCATGAGACCCTGGGTTTAATACCCAGAACCCTAGCATCACTCTTTAACATTCCACCTAGGGGTAGAGTTGGGAGTCAACCCTGTGTCATGGGATGTGTAAGTATATATCTGTACATATATAGAATATTGGAGTGTACATGTTATAAAAAATACATGTGTGTGAACCTAATGTTAGCAGAAGCTTCACCACTGAAGAAAACAGATTACAGGAGCGTCAGCACCAAATGCTGCATAGGTAGTGCTTCCAATTGCTTTCTTGAAGAAGGCTTAATATCTGAGCGTACAGCATACCAACAGCAGCATTTCCTCCCTTACAGCACACGAGAAGATTTATTGCCTGCCTTCTGACACACACCCGATCTTACAGAATGCATTATGCATAAGCAATGTTGTTGACCTTTTCTTTATGTGTATATAGAAAAATCTCCCTGGGAAATCATCTGATCTCTATGCCATGTGAAATTCCACTCATTTCAGATTTCAACACAACTTACATATTCAGCTTATATACAGCAAATGCCTTCAGAAGATAAACGGAATGAAACTATATAAATCCTGGTAACAAAAATTATACCTTATTTGAGCCTAAGAATATTTGACACTTGTAGCCCGCCACACCATCTTGCCCTCTGAGAAAACACCTGAAAGTGAAGTATGTGGCCTCCAGTTGGAGTTACCTCGCGGGTGCTCAGCACCAAAGGTAGAACTGCTTTCCACACTGCACTTTTTGATTCAATGCTCTCTTTCTTTCTTCCCTATTTTTTACCCCTTTGAGACAAGACATTACTGTAGTAGCCAGAGGCTAGCTTCAAACTCATAGCCATCATCCTACCTCAACTTCCCCAGGGGCTAACCCTGGCAGGGGCAGGGCTGGCAAAAACATAGCAAACAGAACACTCTCAGAGGTAGAAGAATGTTAGAAAATGGTTGGTGGCAAACACCAGAAAAAAGCCTGAGTCAGCCATATTTCAATACTAAATCCTTCGTAACCCCCATGCTCACAGAACACCAGGATATTGGGATCACCCACCAGACTGGACCTCTTCCAACACAACACATCATACTGTGTCCCCTCAGTCAGTTACGTTTATCATTCATTGCCTCTGGCTCAGATTACATGCCCTCTTCTGTCATTTCCCTTTGCAAAACAGGATTACAACACTTAAAACTGGCCAGTGGGTTACCTTCATTTAATTCCTGTAATAAAATGCAGTCTTTCCTGAGCCTTCTGAATTCACACTACAACTGAGCTAGCAGGACTGGGAAGGAGAAAGGTCACATAGGTTGAGCCTGCCCACTGTATGTAGGAAACAAAGAAAAGAAACACTTTGACATTTTCTTTTATTTTTAAAACTCTTTTTGCATTTTTACAGGGCAGAAAAACAGGGATATAGCTAGACACAAAACTGTAAAAATAAATAAATCCTAAAAAAATAAAGACAAAAAAATATGTTTATAACTGCTTACAAGCTACTACTACCAAAATAAGTGGTTTTTATGTGCAATTCATTTACCTTTTCTATTTTATTTCAAAAATTCTCTAATGCTATTACTAAAATACCTAGCTACTTTAATGAGAACTTTATAGACAAATGTCTTTTTTATGAGAAGCTCATTAACTTCTATGCAAATCAATTTAACTCTAAATATATATGTTCTAAAGCTACAACCACAAAATCTACAGTAGTGTTTGGCCTAACAGGGAAAATATTCCATTTTTAAACCAGCTGTCAAAAAAATAAAGAGCAAAATAGGATTTAAACACTACGCTCACTGTGTGTCTCGGGCTCTTAAAAGGCAGTATATAAGAAAAGTACAAGTAAATTTGTAATTATCAAGGTATTCATCTTATATTTCTTGAAATCTTTCAATAAAAAAATGGTATTTCAAGACTACCCTTCACTGTGGAGACAATAAACATTAGAGTCAGATTTACACCCAGGCTAGATAACGTAGGGAGGGAACTCATACTTCAGCTACCCAAACCCAGTTTGTGAATGTCTCAATGTAACAGTAACAGAGACAGCTAGCCTCTGAATATTAATTACAGCCTTTAGGTTATATAATCATTTATAAAAATGTAAACTGGAAGAGTCTGAGCTCCTCCCACACCCAGCTCGAATGCCTGCCCACTCCCCTGTATCTCCCAGGGATTCTGGTGGGTTTAGATGCTATGTGACCGCCAGCTGCAACTTCCTGAGCCACAGAATTCTGTTTCCAGACTGCATCTTGCCTTCTACCTGATGTGCCCCCTTTCAGCATCAGGGCTTGGCACCTGTGCTTCTCAAAGGCAAGGTAAATGCTCAGCACATTACCTTTCTTTGTATGGTCAAGAGCTGCACCAGCCTGATACCTCACTAGGGGCCTTAATAAGGAGTCTGTTGTGAAGGCTGGAACTGGCCTACATCCTCCTTTGAGACCCAGTTTCTCAGTGTGATCATGACAAACCATTAATCACAGGCACCATGTGAGCAAGAGTAGTCCCCTGGGCACCACAGTGTCTCATCCCAAAGGCCATCTCAAGAGGGCAGTTTGCAGAGTCTCATATGAATGATAACTATATTATAGACAAATATGGTTTGACTTGCTTAGAAAGGGGGATGGACCATCAGGCAACTTGTGCAAAGGAAAGGCAGAAAAGGAAGGAGGGAGGGAGGGAGAGAGAGAGAGAGAGAGAGAGAGAGAGAGAGAGAGAGAGAGAGAGAGAGAGAGAGAGAGAGAGAGAGAATGAACTTCTATTTCTTGGCTGAACACACATTCAACAATAGGCAGCAAAATCTCTCCATTCCCAGCTATCTGGGTCTCTGTTCCCCCCTCTTCTCCCATCGTCTTAGCACCTAGGCATAAAGGTTGAGGCCCAGGCCCAAGCCCAGGCTTCCCCAATGCACATCTAGCAGTTACTGGCCATTTACAAACCAGGAAGGGCAGGGTCAAGCAGTCTGGCTTCCTGCTATGAGACACTTCAGGCGTTCCCATAAATTTATAATGACATGCAGTCCACAAGTAAGAGCAGCCACCAAATGAAAAAGAAATACAGTAACATTTCTCACTCTGCCTTTTGTGTCTACAGCATTTTTTCATTTACTCAGCACCCTAGTACCTTGGTACCCACGTTCATAATACATTTGAAGTGAGAATTTGGTCCCATGAGAAGTACCAAACAGATGCAAAACCAGTTGTCAAACAGTAAAAGCATTCCTTGATTCTTCCTAAAGCTACACAGTAATTCTAAACTATCCCTGTTTTTACTTTACCTTTTACTTCTCATATTTGGGCTTAGTACAAATAGCTGTCATTTCTAAATACAACTCACAGAAAATACACATGCAATTTACTTTATGGAAATGTCTTCAAATCATCTGATGAATTTAGTTATTGAGAAGTTACTTCCTCCTGCATCAACACATGAACAAAATAACAACCATGAGATAGAACAAATTAATACTACTGAGATTCACAAGACCACTGCTGATAATGGCACTTTTGTATTGTGTGATGCCAAAGATAAGATGCTTATCAACTGTATTTATGAACTGTGATGGAGGGCAATCTATTCAGGTGTAAGTGAAGACTATCTGGGGAATGTTTCACATTATTCCCCTCCTTCTAATGTGAAAAGAGAACCAGCAAGTAAAACAATTTCAGCTTACAACATTCGCTTCTAGTCATCCAACAAAACAATCTACTCCATCCCGGAAGTGAGGACCAGCCTGGACAGCTATGAAGGCTCTGAAATAGAACACCATTTTTCTATAAATACTTCCTCTCTCTCTGCTAAACAATCTTGTTAGGTCTGATGAACAAATGTTTTCTGCATTTTTCTAAGCACTGACTCAGTTCTCCAACAGCTGACAGAGAAATTGATTCAGCTGTCACAGAAAAGTGTTCTCGACCAATGGTGGAAAGATTACATCATGCCAATCTTCATGAGATCTAAGGAATTAGGCCTCCCATGGTGAAATCCAGCATAAACATCTCACTCTTCTGCCAGGTGACTAGTCAAAACAAAGGCTCACCAAGTCTTTGGAGAGCTGTTTCTTCAGCAAATATTTACTGACCATCTACACTATGGCCTGGCATTGTACTAGGAACCTAACTTACACAGATGAAAAAGAAAAATGAAGAAACGACTTGTTTTTATCTAAAGGCTAAGCCAACTCAAAATTCAAATTTCACGAGTATCACACAGAAGTCCACAAAATATGGGAAACTGAAAGCCAATATAATCGAGAAAGAAGCTTCCCTGTAAGAGAGAATCAATTAGTTCCCCGTGGGGGTTAGCCACATGACTAAAGCTCCGGTACGAAGTACCATTTAGCAATGAGTACTCCATCGGCTGGCTTCCTGCACCAGAACAGAATTAGATTACAACTGAAGAAAACAGTCCACTTAGAAAATACTGAAAGCTGCCCAGGCAAGGTGCTGCCTTTAATCCCAACAGTTGGAAGCAGAGGCACTGAATCTCTGAGTTGGAGGTCAGCCTGTCTACACTGAGAGCTCCAAGTTAGCCAAGGTTACACAGTGACTCTTGTCTCAAAAACAGAAAGAAATGGAAAAGGGGGAGGGGGATCAAGCAAGCATTAGCAGAGAAGCTTACTTATAGAACAAAATACTTTTCTTAAAAGAAATCATGTAATATAGCTTAAATATAACAGAGTAAAAAAAAAATCTAAGGTAACACCTTAAATTAGAAGTGACAGAAAAAGTTAATTAGCATACACAATTCATTTTTTTTCCCTGTGGACTGAAAACTAGGGGAAGATTTTAAGGGAAATAAAATATACTTTTAAAAAAAATTGACAGCAGACTTAAAGAAACACCTTCATGTGCTGGGAAATTGAGCTTCAAGTTCAGACAGTAACAAAAGAAGCTTTGCACATCTGTCCTGCATCTGCATCATTAAGACAGATTCTTCAGCAGGTGCTAGATCACTTATGTCTAAGGGAAGGCTGTGTAATCCGGACATAAGGAAATGCTTCCTCTGACAATTCAAGTGAAGGGGTTACCATTAACATAACCACAGCTGTGATAAAGAAAGCTTGTCTGGTGATACATGCAGAAGACTAAAAGAGGAAAGCACCAGAGTGCATAATTAAAGCAGGCTACCTTGCTGACACAGATTACAGCAACATCATAACAATTCTTTTAAGATCACATATGAATAATTAAGTCTCCGAGTGTAGGGCTGGCAATACGTAGTTCCATTAGCACTAATTTAGGATTAGTCTAGAAGGTAACTATAAATGCTTGCTCAGTAAACAGGAAGCAATCAAATTGTTTACTATTAAATTTCAATTTGTTAGAACCAACTTTTTTCTCTTAAAAGGCACATCCTAAAACACTGGGGGGGTGAGAATATGTAATCAACAATATTTAAATTTAATATCAATCAAACACACCCTCCAATCACAACAAATATAGGATTAAAATCACAAGAGAAGTAGAAGTGCTATCACATGCCTTTAGTCTCAACACACAGGATAAGAGGAAGGAGATCTATGAGTTCAAAGCCAACTGGCCTACAAAGTGAATCTTAGGCCCAGCCTACACAGAGACCCTTGTCTCCAAAAAGAACCAAGCTTCATGTGAAAAGTCCTGGGTTCCATCCCTAGAACCCAAAATGAAGTATAACCATGTACTTAACTACCAGGGGCATGGGACCAGTATCTAATTCTTTCAGAATGCAGAAAATAAATTATATAAAGCCATTTGTGCATTGACAACTGTTTCTTTAAACAGAATTGTGGGTCTTGGGGTTTGGGTGAGAAGCAGAAAGCAGTGTTGGACAATACCAAAAAAATCCCCAAACAGTAAAATGTAATCACTTTGTAGAGAGCTGCTTCTTATAACCACAAGCCACTCGGTCAATTAAATTATAAAAATCAATACGGCTTTTGAGTTCCCAAACCTCCTTATACTTTTCTTAAGTTTAAAGATGGAAGTCTCCCTCTGGCCCCAACTTCTACTAACTGGAATCTGGAGACATTTACTGAGACCCCTTGAGTCCTTATCATGAATTTATTCTTCACCACAACCCACAAAAGCAAGTCATTTTCCTGGGTTTACAAACAAAGAAGCTGAAGTGTGAGACCATGACTTTAACCCTTTTAAGACTGGGGAACAACAGAGCTACTGAAGACAACTCCACAATGGATGCTTACTTCACAGAAATTTCCTATTCTTCCAATGAAATCGCACACAGCATTACTAAAAAAGCACTACCATTCTTCTAACTGGCACTTTCTTGCAGTCCCTTCTCTTTAGTGCTCAAGCTTCCTGTGGTGGCAGCAGTTACAGAAACTGAAGACAATGATCTTGAGTTCAAACATTGCCAGGGCGAAAAGTGAGTTCAGCATGGGTGACTTCTGAAAACCCAATCTCAGTTTTAAAAAATTTTAACAACAGACTGGGGTTGTTATATTGGTGACAAATGTTTGCCTGACATGCTCCAAGAAGCCATAGGCTTAATTCCAGCCCCATGCAGCAGACAGAGGTGTCACCCTTAGTTGAAGGCTCTGCCTAAACCCCAAACTAGACCCTGAACACTGAGGAAAAAGTGACAGGCCCTTGATCTCCTTGCAGGTTTTTTCTCCACTAGCCTGTTTTTAGGATGATATGAAGGCTGGATAGTCTTTGTGATATTCCCTAGCACATCAGGACCACAGTTCTGAACATTAAAAACTTCCCTGCTCCTGCCATTACGGTGCTGTAACTGGGACTCAGAACCCACAACTTAGATACACAAATAGAAAGACGGAATACACAGCATTATGGCTGATAGGGAAAAATTAGACACTGATAGTCAACAAACACTTTCTTCTTCCTAATCTTTCTCATACTGACTATCTTCCTGTTAACACTCATTGAAGACCAAGAGGACCAAGATAATCTATTTCCCTTTCAATTAACCACAGCACTTATTACAGAACTAGATACATAGGACATCCTGGATAAGTATTCATAGTTACTTTCATATAACATATTTGGGGAAAAGTTCCAAATTCTAAGTGATTTTTAAAGTGCTGGACTTAATGAATCAGAAAAAAAAGTGAAAGTTTAGAAAGAATATCCAAAACTAATAGTGTTGGGGCTGGGAAGAATTCTGCCAGCAGGTGCTTGCCCATGTAGGCATGAAACCTGAATTTCAACCCTAAAAGCCACATTAAAAATCAAGGCACAGTGATGTACATATATTGTAATTCAAAGATTGGCAGAGGCAGAAGATAGGTCAATCTCTGGGACTTGAGGGTGGAACCAGCTCTGTTTCAAAAAAAAAAACCAATGCTGATAACACCTGAGGAACATCCAAGACAGCTCCTCACATAGGTACTCTGCAGACACACACACACACACACACACACACACACACACACACACACACACACCGCTTGCATACACTCGTGTACACTGGGGGATGTGGGCATGTATCCATCAGGTTTATACCCCAATATCGGATTCCCAAGCCTCACTAATACAACAATAAAAGTAGCTGCTATGGGGGAAGATAATACAGAGTGTCTCACATTGCCCAGGGTGGGCTCCAACTCATAATGTAGCTATGACCTTGAACTCTTGATCCTTCTGACTCAGCCTAACAAGTGATGGGGGAGATTAAGGATAGTGAGTGGGGGGCGGGGAGAATCGTGGAGTGGAGAAGTGATGTATGTATGTATGTATAATGGCACATATGCATAAAAATATTGTAAAGAAACTCATCCTGTTGTTTATTAACAAAATATTAGCTTCAAAAGGGAACAAAAACAATGGCAGATGAGCAGGAGGTTGAAGGACTACAACTAGGAGAAGAGAAGCTGAGGGAAAAACAGCATTTGCAATGGGCTTTGAAGAATGGGTGGGGCATGGGCAGGAGAAGTGGAACTTTTCCAGGAACCAGAGAAAGGCGTCTGGCCAATTATGAGGATGGGCTAAGAAGGAAACCTGAGATTAGCAAAAGCAAACAGGAGGAAATACAGCTGGAAAGGGAAGGCCAGACCTGACATTACCTGATCAACTTTATTTTGCAAGTAATAGGAAGTAATGAAAATTTTCAATTAATGACATCCATAATCAATCCAGGGCAAGAAAAGTAACCCCCAGAGTAATGTGGAAAATGCAGGCATTTCTGTCCCTCCCCTTTGTCTGTCAGGGTTGTAAGTTCAGCCCAGGAGGGAAGTCAGGTATTCTCCTACTCTAATGTGAGGGGGGGGTTTAACACTAATGAAGGTATATAGCTGAGTTTTCTGTGTCCAGGTAGCACTGACCAGAGCACATTACTTGGTGTTTCAACACCCCACACACTCCTCCCAATACACCTGTGGCCAACTCACTGACCCAGAGCATGCCAGATAACCCAGGTGCAGACCTTGAGAAAGTAGGGGTTGAGGACCAGAGAGAGCACCAGAGGGTTCACGGGAACTCAACTATAGTGGCATTCAGTTAGAGTTCACAGCCATAATACAAAATCAGCCAAAGAAAAAAGGAGCCTAAGCAAAGTCTAGCTGAAACCAGACACAAGCTTCCACAGATCCTCATAAAACACACCCATATGAGAGATATACAAAATGTTCCCCATAACCACCTATAACCACTTATGTTCACCTCAGCCTACTATGAGCCCAGGATTCCTACTGGGGATTGGGCACAAACGTACTGTCACTCAGCACCTAGCAGTGCCCTAGACTCCCAAGAGGGAAACAGGTGTTCAGTGCAAAGTACATTATTTGTATGGACAGTCCAGGTTAGGAGCCACTCATGGAAATCCCCAGACCCACAAGTTCCCAGAATGTGGCACAGGACCCGACCAACTTACAGAGCAGGCTGGCTTCATAAACTCTCTTGGGCACAGACTCCAAATGGAATCTTTGAATTTGAGTTCCAATCATGCTCCAGATTAAGATGCCCTGGGCCCTACCAAACTAGTTACCAGGTAAGTGTTGTGGGGAAGTCTGGAGAAAGTGGGTGTGTGACTGCTTTTGTCACATAAATTTATTGTAATGTGTCAGCTAATTTCATAGTGTAATAAAACAACACAAATCCACTATGTCTATGCATTACATATACTATTTAATTATATTACTATAAGCATTTAAATAATTGCATATTACTATCTGGATGCAATTAGGTCAATAAAAACATATTGCCCCTTTACCTCAGAAGATTCCATTTTAGAAGAACTGTCTTCCACTAAGATATAGGACCAAAAATCTTCCCTTAGTAACGCATACAAAAAGCAAAACAAAAAAGCAGTTAGACCTACCTGCTTCTGCTTGTCTCTGTCTCTGTCTAGTGCATATTCCTTAATCCCTGAAGTCTAAGAGTCTTTATGGTTTCAAAAAAAATGAAGTTGATCTCCAACCTACTCATCACACAGGCCCTAAGAAACAAACATGCTAATACAAGACTAATTTTCAGTAGTTAAGAACACTTGAAGCATGATAAAGAGCAATCCAAAAGTACTTTTGTTTGTTTTGCAAACAAAGGACATTTTGGAAAAAAAAAACATCTTTAAACTAAAATATTTTAATAAAAGAAATATAATCTTATAAATACAGATTCTGATGCTGATAAATTTATTCACTGTATTCTCGCCTACTCAAGCAAGCCACCCACTGGAAAACTGGGAGGAAGAAAAAAAAAAAATCCAACAGCCTCTGCACCATCTGATTTTGCCATGGGTTCTAAGAATTTATATGCAAGAACATACAAAGAGGCTAGAGAAATTTGAAGAGCCATACATCTTTAATTTCAGCCGACAGAAGTGAAAGCAAATGTCAGCAAGCCTGTTACTTTCTTGATCACTGGATTACACTGAAGACTCTCCCCTCCCCATGCTATCCCAGAGGGGACATGATCTATCTGCAAACAGACAGCACATTTTAAACTAGGGTTGGATTCCAAGAGACTTTCAGAAAGGTATAAAAATGTGTATTACTCATACCCAAATTATAATAGTGACCCACTGTAAAGATGAGTTCAGATCAATTTTTAAACACTGACTGGTGTGATAGCTAAAATGATTTATAATAATTCTCATGGATGTGAAAGAAAACAAAATTGAGTTTCGGCATTCAACCAGCTATTAAAAAACAGGTTAGGAAAAACATTTGTCTGTGGACATTCACCTGAGTATGTCCAAGCTCATCTGAGCTCAGAAGTTGAGCAGAGACAAACCTGGTTAGTATCTGGATGTAAGAAAAGGTGATACCCCCAGAAGACCCACGATTCATAATGGCAAGTTGGGGAGTGCCCTGCCCCCAGAGGATAACACACTCAAATCCTCACACACTCATCTTATCTGTTACATTTTTAGAAAGAAAAAGCAATATGCTAGGCTGATCACTCTCCAGGAGTCAGTATGCATCTGACAGTGAAACCCTATCTCAGGGAAGGAAGGGAGGGATGGAGGAAGAGAGGAGAGAGAAAGGGAGAGGGAGGGGAGGGGTGAAGGGAGGCTAAAGGTTCATAGTTGTTTACTATCTTTTCCTTCCCCCTGCTACCATTCTCACCATCTAAGAAAATTAGAGTTTATTTATTTTGTACTAAATAAAATCATATTCACAAACACATACACACAATAAGTTTCACTCAACTATCCAATTCCTAAATGCAAAGTTTTAGCACTGCCACCAACTAGTATGAGTGCTCAAAATGTAGTGTGGTGTGAAAACGTGTAAAGTATGCATTCATAAACTGGCTTTCTTTAAGAGTCACTTGCCTGGGATTGGGTGTATAGACCAGCTACGAGAGTGTTTGCATAGCATACAGGAGGTTCTGGGTTTGGTCCCTAAAACTGCATGAAAAAAGTACACTATCATAGACCTGTAACCCCAATTTGCTCCATAATCCCAGAACTTAAGAGACGGAGGTAGGAGGATCAGAAGTTCAACGTTGTCCTTGGTTATGGTTATGTGGCCAGCCTGAGATACAGAAGGCTGTTCACAAAAGGAATAAAAAAGCTTCATGGGGGAAAGCTATTAAAACAATTTAGCTGGAAAACAAATGGATAAAATTTTCTTTTCCTAATCTTCTACATGGAAACTAGAATTCAGAGGAAGAGGCAGGGAGAAAAAATTCCCTCCCTCCTTAGCAATAACGATCATCATGAACTATTTGGCACTGTAAACTTCAGGATATAAGAGACCGTGTCCAGCCAGAGCACTAGCTAGGGTTACTGCCACAGCCACTGCCACCACCACAGCTACAATGTACAAGAGGCCCAATTGGATAGGAACAGACAATTGCTCCTGTGACAGAGTCTAGTCCACAGTCAAGGATGGGCAGGTATCCCTTCTCTTGATCCCTCTATTCCCTTTTATACCTATGTAGCTCAAACTCTTAAATCAAATTGCAAATACAGTTGTGGCTCTATACACACTAGGAAACTAAACAAAGAAGTTATATCCAAAGTGTGAAATCAATTAAATACATACTGAATGATGGAGTTATAGCAATCCTGGAATCTGAATGTGTGTACATATGCAAAGAGTGAAAATAAGAGTGGATGCATCTATGTGGAGGCCAGAAGTCAGAGTTGGGAATCATTCCTCAGGCTCCAGGGATCTTCTTGCCTCCTGCTCTCCAACATCTGAATTACAAGCACACACCCAGCTTTTCACATGGATTCCCAGGGTCCTTGTGGTTAGCATAATCCATACCAACTAAGCCATCCCCTCCCCTAACTTTACTTACTGTGATTTTTAGGCTTTAATATCCAGTCAAGGCTGACCTTGGATTCATTATTCTCCTGCCTCAGCATCCTGGGTGCTGGGACTACAGGGTCTACCATACTGGCTGTCCTAAAATGTTTTATTTTTCCTAGTTTTCACTGGGATATGAACTATATAGAGTTTTGTGGCTATTTTTTTTTTTTTTGCTTTGTTTTTATTTTTCCCCATATGTAATTTCCTATGACACCTATTAACAGATATATCTCCTTTCTTCTGGTAATGAACTGGATAGGATCACAAACACAAGAAATCTAGGAATAAAGCTCGATCCTGGAAGGATATTTCCATAGAATAAGAATAAAATTCATTACAAAATAAGTACTCTCAGTAATTGAGAAGGGGGAAAAATCATTTGAAGTGATATGAGGAAATGCAGAAAACTGTTTTACCATTTATAGGTCACAAATTAAACTAACAACACAGAACTACATTGAGAAAAGTTAAATATATACCAGCAACTGGGGACCAGCAGGGAAAGACAGAAAGAACCCTCTGCATTCAAAATTGCTATAAACTTCCTGACATGATTTATTTGGTCTGGGGTCACAGGCATCTTACTTCAGAAGATGATACATAAATGTTATGTGCTCCAACACACACCATACATTGTGTTATTTTCATAGACAGGTAGTTTTTCTATTTAGATTAAAACTAAGGTAATAAAAGACAAGCCTTAGTTCCTATTTCCTGAGAAACGATGGACAGAACTCATGATACTAAATAAAGACACTCCAGGGAGCATCATTAGGAAAACTGGGTATGTTCCAGTGAGTTCCAATCTCCCTACATTTCTAAGGCATGAAGCCTGGAAACAATTAGAAACAAACTTCAGATGCTTGTTATGAAAGCTTTCTAGCAAACAGATAACTAGGGACAGAATTAATCCCACTGACTATTCAAGGAGGCACAAATTGAAGATATTACATAGGCAACCCAAGTATGCGGTGTAAGCTCGGACTTCAAAACACATTCTTAGTGGAAATTCTGTAATTATAACTCTCTGGGAAGGGCTTCACATGTGCTAATTACAGACATCAAGACTCAAAGCAGACTTCCTGGAAAGATGGCACAGTGCTGTTAGATGCAAGCCCCCTGACTTGATCATTACATGTTGTACACATATATCCAACTGTCGTGCTGAACCTTACAAATATATACAAACATTATGTTAACTAAAAATTTTGGCAGGCAAAAAAAAAAACACCTTAAAAAAAAAAAAAAGGCAGAGCATGGTGGAGTACACCTTTAACTCCAACACTCTGAAGGCAGAGGCAAGTGAATCTCTGCGGGTTCCAGGTCAGCCTGCTCTATATAGTTGAGTTCTAGGGCAGCCAGGGCTACATGGCTAATACGACTTTCAAAGGGGGGAAAAAACAAAAAACAAAAACAAAAAAAAAAAAATGTTTTTCTACTATTCTTTAAAACAAACTAAAGGCTAAAGTTAAGGAAGAAATCCTCACTTAAGGCAACAATAGCTTAGGACTTAAGAGCAGACAGTAAAAGTGAACCAGGCAGTGTCCACACACTGCCTCTCTGCTCATGAATATAATACTAAGGGAATCCTGGAGAAAAAGAATCTCAAACCCCTGGTGTCCTCTACTCTGGAGAAGCCAGTAACAACCTGAACAGAACTCAAATTCCTACCTATCCTAATCGGGGGTAGGACAGGGAAACTACAAAGTTAACCCACTTCAGTCTTCCCTCAGACTCCACATAACTCAAGAGCTGAGAGCTAAAAGCAATTGTGCTGTGGCAAAGTGGCTTAGACTCACCATCAGAGAACAAGGCTGTCTGAAACCATTTCTCATCAATCTTGGCTCACCCACGCCAAGGAAACAGAAGGAATTAGGGCAAGAGTCAACAACATAAAGAAGTGAACTTCAAAGACCTACCCAGGGCTGATGCCAGTCTTCACGCCACTCTATTGAGAAAAGGGCTAAAATTAAATACACACCACCATCTCCCACCAGTAATAAAAGAAAGACACGAACTCAGGACAAATAAAGAATCAAGTCAGTGATAATCCACCCACCTTTTTCTTGGACAAGTAGCTGAACAAAATCTAGAACATTACTAAATGAAAATGAAGGCATGGCATAGAATACAGAAAAGAACCTTCTGGAAGATCTACTTACTCTAGAAACTGAAGACAAGCTATTGGTTCTGCTTTGTCTCAAATCAAGAAAATTTAAGAAAATGTGCACTGCTGGAATAGGACACTAAAAGAGACAGTAACTCAGAGTTACAAAAGGGAATGAGAAACAAACACTTGTAAAAATTAAAAAGGAATTTGAAGATAATATACAATAGACACTTCATTCATTCAACCCCAAATTGCTGGCACTTCTTCTTTTTATGCCAAGCACTGCCAAGTGGGTGATACAGATAATCTGAGCAATCTTACAGGAAGGAACAGAAAAAAGCAATTAGAAAGTTGACAGTTTGGGCAGACAACCCAGTTATGAATGACTGGTGTGTCTAAAGAAAAAGGTACTATGACAATGTAAGAAGAAAACCATGCACTGGGGTAAATCCTTAAACTACAGGATAAATGTACACATGGAATAGGATCAGAATACGTAGAGAAAAAATAATAAGGATAAAACAGAGAAGTACAACCTGCTGACCCCGTTAAGCTCTCATGTTATAAAAACAAATATGAAAAGGCAAGTCACAAAGAAATCCTCAGACTGACTTCTTACAAATTCAGATGTCGGCAACCACTACAGGAACATCTACCATGTGACAATATTGTGAATATAAAAGATGTCATGTGTGCCTCCTATACCCAAGCAAATCAGTGTAAATTACTTCCTGTATGGATCTTTTATTTAAGAAACAAAAAAAAAAAAAAATTGATCTGGAGGTGTCAATCAATAGAGTTCCTGCTTAGCATACACAAGACCCTGGGTTCAATACCCAGCACTGGGGAGATAGAAAATGAAAGAATATTCATTTAAAACATAATTCACACTAAATATATTTTGATATAGGCAAAACACCTACAATAAAATTTCCAAAAGAAACAAAACAACAAGCAATTGTGTCCTAATACTTGAGTGAAATTCTTCAGACTTAACTTGCAATCATTTCTTGTGTTTATCCCAGTATTTAACATGTAATGAAAACCTGAAGGAGTTCTTAAAACATTGTGAAAATGTATGAACCCTACACTGTGTAATTTTAAGAAATTTTGTACAACCACCTTCCAAACAAGGGTGGCTGAGACTGCAGGTAAACTCAGACACTAGAGTGGAGAAGTCACTGGAGAACAGGAGAGCCTGCAGCAGAAGGGCAAGCCAGGAGGATTCAGACAGATGTGACTGTTGTTCCCACAGCAGGAACAGAACAGAGGAAAGTCCTGAGGAGCCTACTGACAAACATCCATTATATTCAAACCAAGGTAATTCAATTTTTCCTACATTTAGCCACTAAAACACAGACCTAAGAAGACTGCCCTTAGCAATTCACAATTTTACACTGTTTTTGGATGGTTCATCATTCCATACATTCACTGCTGTCTCTGGAAAGACTGTTACAGAAATAAAATATGTGTAAATTAAAATGTGTAACTGTTACCATTCACCAGTAAGATGTGAAGAATGGTTTTAAGCCTTGTACTGCCTGTATGTTTACAATAAACAAGAGGAATAAAATGAGTAACACAAAACACCAGGAAACGCAGAGAACAAAGATAATACAGATCAGAGGCCAGTAAGTTATGGCCAGAATGTCTATTTTCACAAATAGAGGTTTATCTGACTACAGCCACAGCAATTCATTAATGAAGTACTTATGTCTGAGCTGGGTAGTTCAACAGGAGATCACACACCCCACCCTCAACAGGACACTGGAATAAGTAAATAATATACCCACTGCTGGTATTGGTGATCATCTCCTTTACTGTACATGGGGAAACATAATAAACACTATTTCCTCTCTGAAGCTGATAAACTGAGAAGGAATGTGCATAATGCTACTGAAAACTATATAGGGTACCAAACTATTAAGATTAAAATTAGACTGCATAGCCAAGAATGAAACCACATCTTTAACCCTGGTATTCTAAGGCAGAACAGGCAGATCTCTGAGTTCCTAGCCACTCTTGGCTACAAAATAAAATTTTGTCTCACAAACAAAAGAAGAGGGGAGGAGGAAAAAAAGAATCCAGATTGCATCATTTCCAAATTATCAACATAGAAAATACAACAAAAATCTTGTAGAGAACCAGAGGATATCTCAGTGGATTAAGGCCAAGCCTGATGACCTGAGTTTTAGGCCAGCCTGGTCTATACAGTGAGTTCCAGGGCAGGCAGGACTACACAGTGAGATCCTATCTCAAAAAAAAAAAAAAGAATAGTTGAAAATAATAGAGGAAAACACCATGCAAATAGAAACAAAGCAATACTCGACAATGATGTATTAACAATCTTTAACAATCTAACACCATCCATGAAGTTAATGAAATATTAATTCTCATGGGCATGTTTATCTCAAAACAGGATACTTACATACATTAAAAGCAACAATTCTTACAAAGAGGAGAAATTGACATAAACACTGAGCTAAAAGATTGCAGCAAATTTTTAGTATTGGCAAATTCATAATTTAAATAAGGTAATCAGTGACAAGTATAAGTAATACAAATATTAAATACACATACATTTATTATACATATGTACATATGTTGTATCCACAGAAAAAAAAATCAATTAGGTTGTAACAAGACCATATCCTATCTAAATGACATAAAATCAGGAATAATTAACAGAACCTAAGAGAGATCACCATCATTTAGAACAATTTACACTATCTTAACCATAACTCAATAACAAAAAAGAGCTTAGTGTATGGTGGCACATTCCCAAAATCCCAACACCAAAAAAACTGGAGGTGGGGGATTGGATACAAGTTCAAGGACAGCCTGGACTAGACATCTACCATGAAACCATCCCAGAAAACCAAAAAGTAAAGGGAAAGTGACAATGAATGTCGTAATTTTAGAATATCTGCAAAAAGGTAACAAGAGAGAAATGCAAAGCCTTCAACAGCTCTAACTTACATCAAGAAAAATATTAAAGAACTGAAGGATTTTAATCAATCAGAGAAAAAGTACCATACAATAAACCTAATGCAAACAGAGCAATGGAAATTAATAAAAAACTGTTGCCAAGAGCATCCCTTTGACAAAGTGCTGTGACATACCAAAACAATAAAACTAACTAGAAGTCAAGCTGTATGTAAGGTTCCACCTGCAATTCTAACACTTAGAAGGCTGGAGGCAGGAGATCAGGCTGTTCAAGGGCATCCTGGGCTATAGGAGACCCTGTCTCAAGAAAACTGGAAAAGCAAAGGAAAGCATGAGAGAAGGGAATAGAAAGGAAAGAGGAGAGAAGGAAGGGATGGCGGGAAAAGGAGAAGAAAATACAAATGAATATGTAGCAGTGAAGAACTTTAAATGGGAACCAAGTGCACGTGATAAAATCATAAATACAATAGAGGCTAATTTGGAGGCCAGCCTGAGCTACACAGCAGATTTGAGCCTCAGTAAGCTAACAGAGTGAGGAGCTCTGTTTCAAACACAAAAGAAAAAAAGCCAGAGCCCTGATATCATACATAAAGATCAAGTCAAACTAGACCAAAAGCTTACATGCAATGCCTAAGTAAAGCTATAAAACCCTCACTACAACAGGAAGGGAAACATTCATGGCCCTGGATTTCAGCCACAGTTTCTTAACATCTGACACTGAAAGTAGAAGCAACAAAGGAAAAGCTGACAAACTGGACTTCACCACAAGTAAAAACTGCTCTTCTTAATTCAATAGCAAAGCCTGTTGGAAGTCTGATCAGTTGTCTGTCATTGTCATCATTGCCCCCCCCCCCCCACACACACACACACACACACACGGGATTTATGCCCTAGGGCATCCTTTCAATGATCTAGAAATGCACTAACAATGTTCAAGTTTAAAGTGATTTTTAAGCTGGCTGTTATGGTACACAGCACTAGGGTATGCTGAAGAGGTGGCAACTACCACTAAAGGCCATTTGAAAAGCTATATAGAAATCTACTACTACAAAAGCTTCCTAAAATACATACATATATCAAAAGCATCTAAATGGAGTCACCATATAAAGGGGTAAAGAAGACCCCAAGTAGACATCTTATGCCTGCAAGTAAAGCCTCCAGTGCCGGGAATGGGTCACATCATGACCAAAGGAGTCGCATAGAATACTGCCCACCCCACAAACATAACAGGTTATTGCCCAGGCAATTAGTTGTTCTCCACAACCTGATGGGAAGGCCCTACTGATGAAGACAAACTCACGTATGTCATCAAATACAGAAAGGCTGGCCTGGTGCCTAACTAGAAGCTTCACCCTGCTGACTAGTGCTTATAGTGCTGGCAGATCTATACGCACTACCACAGGACAGGCCCTTAGACTTACAACAATGACCTGGATGCAAAAGACACTGGTATAATAGTGGTACAAACATTATGAGAATAACCAACCATGTTTTAAAAAACTGAATCTAAGGTCCACTCCGTAGGATTGAACCCGTATCTGGAACTGCTAAAGTGGTCAAAACCCTGAGACAAGATAGGTCATGGGCCTTGGGGAAAGCTAATTACTATTATTCTGCCAAACTAACATAGCAGTAAAAATGACTCCTATTACTGTATTGTACTTCAGTCAACCATCATCAAAGAAGCTGTTCCTTGCAATAAATGGGAATTAATACAGCTGAACAACATATAGAGAATGAGAGACTTTGGAACACTCAGTGCTAAATGGGATGCCTTCATCAAACCCCTTTCCCTCAAAGATCTATGCAGAAGGGGGTGGTGGTGGAAAGATTCTAAGAACCAGAAGTGATTCGTGTGACTCAAAGTAAATAGTGTCTTGGAGACCCAAAAGAAATTAGGCACATAAAACTCACACAGACTGTGGCAGCAAAGACAAAACCTGCGTAATTTTAGCTAGATGGGGTTCCAACACTGAGTGAAGGAAGTGGAATAGGGTCCCACACCTAACCAAGAAGCTATTTGTAATTGATACCTGCTGGCAAAGGGAAAATCAGTTTTCTACAATGGAGTGTCACTGATTATATCAACCATACTCCAGGGCAAATCCCATGCTCAGGAATAGTTGGCAAACAAAATGAACTCCATGTTTTTTATGTTTAGACTTTTCTTTCATTTTGTTTTCTTATTTTCTGTCTTAATGGTTTGTTTGATTCTCAATCTTGTGTTTTGTGGTTTGCTTTTTGTGTGTGTGTGTGTGTGTGTGTGTGTGAGAGAGAGAGAGAGAGAGAGAGAGAGAGAGAGAGAGAGAGAGAGAGAGAGAGAGACACAAAGTTGGGTGGTAGGAAGGTGGAAAGGTTCTTGGAGGAGTTGGAAGAGGGAAGAAATATGACTGAAATATGAGAAATATTTTAAATAAAAAATAAAGTGATAGTGCATTATTAATATTTTTGGGTTTTTTGTTGTTTTGTTTTTGTTTTTTAGTATATTTTGCAGGCAATTTTAAAAAGAATACACAGACTACAACAGAAACCTGTTCAATAAAGTATAAATAAATACAAGGTCATTTTAATGACTGTCAATTAGGCTAACATAAATGGCCCAAAGCAGTAACATTGTGAACAAGTATGAAAGCAACCCCACGTATA